>NC_056729.1:1696564573-1696594593 GCF_019279795.1 Protopterus annectens | reverse complement strand
AAATTTTGGTCTGATATACTTACTGGGTTTGGATGGTTAAGAATGGCGGGGCTTAAAGGGGGTTTTTTATGGACATACCTGCCTGGGACACATTCAGTGAGCTCAATCATGTCTCTCAAGTAGGCCACAGAGGTACGTCTCAAGTTGTTCATGCCAACATGGACTATGACAGAGCCATAACAGTCCCTGTTGTTGAGAGACATGAGCGTATGTGCAATATGGCGGGTTCTGGCACCTGACAAACAACTAACCGTGACTTTCTCCTTATCCAGCCCGGTGAGAGACACATTTGCGTCTCTCACAACCGAATCTCCTATGACTAATGTGGTGGGTTTATGGTTAGGCCTTAGTGGTTGCGAGCCACAGGTGTGTGGACTATGCATGGTATGTGGTGTGGGGGGTTGTGGAGTTAGTGTAGGTTTTTGCCTCAGAGGTCTCCTTTGTTTGGGTTTGTTTTTGTTGAGAACCTCTGCATATGTGGGTGTGTGTTGTGCAGTTGTGGGTGGTGTTTGCGGTGTAGTGATTGTGTTGGCAGCCTTCTCGGTGCCAGATATACTGGCTTGTGATGGAGACAGCATAGACTCTAGGTTCTTAATGTAACAGCAGCTCTCACAAATTGTGTTCCTAGGTGGTAGTAGTAGATGGTTGTCAGTGTACATGAGGCAATTGCTACACTGTCTCAGGATGCCCATATCAACCAAGCTGGCAGAAGAAACCATAGGAAAATGTCCATCCATATTTGTCAGAATTTGAGGGAGAAGAGCCAGGGGGAGCTAACGGGTAGACCTAAAGCCCAAGTGCTTAAACCAAATCTAAGAGACTTAGAATAACATTTATAATTTAAACAGGCCAACAAGTAGTAATAAATGCAACAGAAAAGATGCAAGATGAAGTAATAGAGTAGGAGGAGGAAACACTAATACTGTAAAAGCAGCTGAAGTATTTTTCCCCCCTCAGGAAAACTTGGCTAAGCTTAGAAAGGCCCTCCAGGCCATTGGCCTAGTAGCAATCTGTGAACATATGAATCTGAACCCAAAGATCTGCCCATTGTTTATGGTGACAAATGAGATCTGGGGTAGCTTGCTCTCTACACGGGGAATAAGGGTAAGGGGAGGAGCCTAAGCACTGGATACAAAGCTTAGAAGTGGCCAAAGTTGGGTCTGAAGCCCCCATGTTGAGGAGTGGACAGAAAAGACATCAGATCTATCTCATATTTCTGTCTTTGCCTTTGTTTCCCTATAGAGTTTTTCTGCCATCTTAAATCTTACACAGCCATTACGGTTTTATGAATGAATCAATAGCAGCAGTTTGGAAAATGTATTCCTCCCCTAATCTGAAATTTATACTCCCTTATTTTCCTAACCTTTGTCATCAGCTCCTCAGAGCTCCACATCTCCAGGTTACCTTAAATAAAAAAAAAAAAAAAAAAAAACTGTTAAATTTCCCTTTCTCCCAAATGAGAACACTATGTATTTTATATATCCAAGGCTGTTTCCCCACCTTAAGTACAGTCACTCTTCTTTTAATCACTTTTGGTAATAAAGTCCTTTTCCGAGTTTCCTGCCACCACTCTCATTTAATTATTATTACTTCCTCTTAGGACCTTGTCCAGGGTAAGTGGTTAACAGAATCTGTACAGCCTCTTGTCATTTTATTAACCTTTGATAAACATTCTGCAAGAGGACGCTTACAATCAGTAACTATATTCCCAAACAAGTTAACTTTTACATTCCTCTGTTATAAGAAACTTCCCAAATTCCTCTCTGTGCTCTTCCTTTAGGTATACATCTTTAAAAGCCTTAAAACAATTTGGATTGCCACAAGTGTGTGTATGTATGTGTGTGTGTGTCAATGCAAAGTGCATTATAACCCCCTCTACAATCACCAAAATGTCAAAGATGCACTTTGATTCTGGCTTCTCTCCAGTGCACACACTCCTATTTTTCTGCGAGTAGTAGTACACTGCATTGTAGTGCATGGAGCTTTAGTTGCCCCAAAGAAATATGTTAGTGCTCTGATAACTCACTTATGTGTTTTTGCCACAAATGTCTAAACCTACCTCTCAACTTTGCTTTGCTCTAATCTTGAGGTGAATTTCTTGATAATCAACTTGCGTTTGAAATGTGAATACGATCAGAAACCAGACCATAATCCATTATGTTAATGTTTGCTAGATTGGTTCTTTGACCTAGTCAGGATTCTACTGGCCTGAATCTGAAAATGTATTTGTCTACATGGCAATACTTCAGGAATGCATATTTTGTAGTAACGTCAGCAAGCAGAACATTGCTGGGGGGGTGGTTAAAGGAAATAAAGAAAGGGTCCAAGGCTGACATTTTATAAGTACAGTTCAGAGAACATTCCTGCCAAACAGATCTTTTAAATCAGGTGGAAACAGAAAGTTACTCTTGGGTCAGTTTCGTGGTAACAAGGATTAAGTAGCCCCCACCCCCCGCTTAGCAGTGGTGGCCCAGCAGCAGTCAACCCCCCCCCCCTCCAGTTCTACACTTGTGCACATATTTATGAGTGCACATTAGTAAGAATATGAGAAAGTTTTCCATGTGAATTTTAGTCTATTTCACAGTTTATTAATACATTTGTCATACTGACAACCGGATATTAACAGCAAATCAGTTTGTTCACTTAACTTCTGTACATCTACTTGTACTTGCAGTCACTTCACAAGACTATTGGTCATGCTCACATTACTGTCTGGTATAAAGCATCAAGTACATTACCCAACTGTGCCTTCTATACACGAGAACATCTTATAGTTTCATAGGTTCATACTAGGCTATCTGCCCTAGGGCATTTATAAGCCTAGCCAGAATGTGTTTGGCTTTCGCCACCCATTTTAAATTTATTTTGCTATGCCCTTTTTCGAGGTTAGTATACTGTGCCTCTGTCTAACAGTGACACAGAAGTGATACCCGGGGTAAACCTACGATCTTCCATCCACTCATCAAGATTCCTCTTGAAGACAGTCAATGAGGGACTCTGCCTAACCTGGACTGGGATTTTATTCCAGAGTGAAGGGAGCCTCTGGGTTATGAATCTGTCCCTCCAGCATGTCCTATTTATTTCAGTGCTGAGGTTTCAAGTCTCGAGTGCGTAGCTCGATGGGATTTGGATTTTCTGAGGTGCAGCATGTCCATTAATTCCGGGTTGGACATGGCTTTATACGTCAGACACAGATCGCCTCTGAACAGGCGGTATGCCACTGAGTAGAGCTGGAGTTTCTTTAACCGGGCAGCATATGGCATCTGTTTGAGCCCTTTGATCCTCTTGGTGAGGTACTTTTGGGGTATTTCCAGTTGCTGCAGGTGTCCGGTACGGTACATCCCAAAATGGGCATTGTACTCAATTATGGGCCTGATGAGGGATGAGTAAAGAGGCACGATGACCTCCCCTGATCTAGATGTAAATCCCTTCATGATTAGGTGGGCTATATAAAATGTTTTTCTAACCACTCTGGCCACGTGGTTGTCAAATGAGAGATTGCTATCAACTTGGGTCCCCAGGTCCCTAATTACTTCTTCTGTACTTAATGGATTACCACCTATGTGGTAATTTGTGGGCACTTTGTTTTGCCAAAGGGATGACTATACACTTTTTGGCATTTAGCTTGAGGCCATGGCTCTGGCACCAGTTGTCTGTTTCTATGAGGCCCTTTTGGAGGATGCTTGTGTCGGCTGGAGAGTCGATTATGGCACCCAGTTTGCAGTCATCTGCGAACTTGGTCAGCCACAGTCCTTCCGTGTTGGCCTGTACCTCCGAGAAATATATACCGAGCAAGAGAGGTCCCAGGACTGAGCCTTGTGGGACACCACTTGTAACTGGTTTGGAGTCTGACATGGCTCCAGCAATTCTAACCATGTGGGTTCTGTCCTTGAGCCAGTTTGTAATCCATCTAGTGACATAGGGGTTTATATTTAAGCTGGTGAGCTTATCTATAATGCCAGAGTGGGGTATTGCATCGAAGGCTTTTGCCAGGTCCAGGTAGGCTGTGTGGACCACCTTCCACTCGTCAATCGCCTTGGTGACTGTTTCAAAGAAATCAACCAGGTTTAAGAGGCAGGATCTGCCCTTAAAGCCGAACTGGGTAGGATCCAGTGTCTGTAGGTCCCCAATATCTTTATTTATGAGGTCCATGATGATCCTTTCCATAGCTTTGCAGACCAAGCTAGTCAGGCTTATGGGGCGATAGTTTCCAGGATCTGTTGAGGCACCACCTTTATGGAGAGGGACCATTGTTGCTGTACGTCACTCTTTGGGCACATATCCTGTAGTAAGGCTGAGATTGAACAGTAGCTTTCTGTTTGGGTTTAGCTCTTCTTGGAGTTCATGTAGGACGCAGCCCGGGACACCGTCTGGTCCCATTGATGCTGTGTTTTTTGCTTTGGAGAGGGCGGCTCTTACCTGAGCATCTGAGATGTCAGGGGGACAGCACTCTGCTGGGATAGATATTTGCCCTTTTGGTTGGGGGGGGAGTTGCGCTGAACCTGTCAGCTAGGATGTTGGCAATGTCTGTGGGTTCAGTGTATTTTTTGTCATTTTGGACTAATTCTGAGCATATCTGGGAATTACCACCCAGGTTCCTAACATAACTAAAGAAAGCCTTGTGATTATCCTTAGTGTCCTGTGCAATTTTTCTCTCGAAGCTGGCCTTAGACAATTTTATGAGTGCCCGTAGTTTTTTGCTAATACTGATCAGTGATGCCTTCCCTTTTTGGGATTTTTCTCTATCATTTAGTAGCTTCCTCCTGCTATTGTATAGTTTGTTTATGGCTGGGGTCCACCAGACAGGACGCCTGCCTTTGGAGGATTGGGTCTTGGTTTTATTTGGGATCGCATGATCCATGCATTCCTGAAGGTGTTCATAGAATGCGTTTATAAAGGATTCTGCGGTCTGGGCCGTATTTTCCACAGGTCCGCGGGCTTTGAAGGATTCCACCTCGGTTTTGAGGAGTGTGAAATTTGCTTTAGAGAAGTTTTTCACTGTGGTTTTCTGGGCAGGGGGGGGGGGGTCAGGATGTGAATATCCAGTGAGATTAGTTTATGGTCTGATATTACCAGTGAGGGATACACTTCTGGTCTGGAGCATAGAGTCCCCATGTTGGTGATGATCAGGTCCAGTATGTTTTCCCCTCTTGTGGGAGTGGTAACAAGTTGTTCCATAGCATTTGAGTTTATAAATTCTAGGAACCTTTGGGCTAGGGTGTTGGAGCCAGTGTAATGCTCCCAGTCTATGTTTGGGTAGTTGAAGTCGCCCAATATAATGGTGTTTGGAGAGACCTTCATATTTTCCAGTGTTCTCAGGAAGGCCGAGTGGGGTTCCTGGGTTTGGGAGGGTGGTCTGTAGCAGGCTATAAACTGGAAGGCAGTTTTACCCACTGTTAGTTGCACATGGATAGTCTCTGATGCTTCGTGCTTTGCCACCAACCTGGAGGTGTGGGTATCTTGGATGAATATCGATACTCCCCCTCCTTTTGTGGTTCGGTCTAAGTTTTGGGGCCGAAAAGCATAGTATGAGGTATAACCTGGTAGTGCTGGGGTGCTCTCGGGAGCCCTGAACCAGGTTTCTGTTACTGCAAAGACATCGATGTTCTCCATGCTAAGGAGAGTTTTGAGTGCGTGCATCTTGAGGTTTAGACTTCTGGCGTTGAGTAGCATTACTCTTAGTTTCTTATCCCTTGTGATATCTATGGAGGTGGGTTTGTCGTTTGAGCCTTGCCTAAAAAAGGCACTATGGGGGTAGGAAGAGCCTTTGCCAATATCCGAAAGCCCAGGGGTGACAGGTGCAAGCCGTCCCTAGTGAAGCATCGTGGCTTGTCGAGCATATCATCCCAAGCTGACAGGCATTGGATCCCCTTTGAATGACACCAGTACTTAAGCCAATTGTTGAAATTGATCATCTTGTCTTCATATTGTGGGATCATTCTTGGTGAGGGTAAGATGCTACTCAAGGTCAGGGTCATACCGGCCTGGGCTACATGCTCAGAGAGCTCCTTTATGTCTCTTTTCATTTAGTCCAGGGAGGTACGTCTCAGGTCATTCACACCAGCATGGACAATGAGTCATATTTGTACTTGCCTTGGAGTGACCCGAGTGCTTGTGTCATGTGGCGGATCCTAGCGCCCAACAGACTGCTCACCGTGACCCTCTCCTTGTTCAGCCTGGTGAGTGGGACGTCCGTGTGCCTGACGATAGAGTCACCTATTACAAGTGTATCAGGTGTGTTGTTTAGTCTTAAGGGCTGTGACTGTTCGGCACACTGGTTTTGTGAGATATGTGTTGCACGTGTTTTGTTTTGGGGTAGCGGTTGCTTGGGTGTCTGCTTTGGAGGTCTCTGCTGCTTAGGCAGATCTTTATTTAGAGCCTCCGAGTATGTTTTTGTGTGATTATGTGTTTGGTTTGCTGTCGTGGTAGGTCTATATGAGACTGGAATTGTAGTGAGTGTGGTTTCCTTCTCCTCCTGACTGGTTATGCCAGTACTGAGTTGAGAGAGCTTAGCCTCCAGTTTGGCTATATGGTTGCATCTCTCACATGTGTTGGAATTTGTTGGGAGGAGGAGAGGGTTGTCTGTGTACATGAGGCAGTTGTAACATTGCCTCAAGATTCCCAGATTCACCAGCTGGACCGGAGAGGAGATTGACAACTGACCTTTGGACATGCTAGAATAATATTGGGAATTCCTTAATAATTGAAAACAAGGGCCACTGGGGAGTGAGGGTGTAGTGCTTTTAATTTTTAGTGCCGACTTATATAATTGCTTTAGTGAGCAACTGCCAGGTAATTTAAGTGCAATGTGTTACAGGTAACTTAAATGCAAAAACGACAAACAGTAACTTTCTTTCAAGTGAAACAAGGAAGTACAGTAAGCAATGCAGATATCACTAGTGATCCACAGAAGCACTGAGAAGCCGCGCATTAGGTGGAATTAGCGTTCCAGGGAAATAACAAGCAAACAAACAATAAGCATATAAACAAAGCTAGATACAGCAGGCCTGGATCTAGTCTATGCTACAGCAAACAAGGTGTACCAATTTCAATAAGATACAGTTCAAATATTCAGGCACTATAAACCTTTAACCAGAAATTCCCAGCTCAGAAGGGCAGAGTCCAGCCTCTTCTCCCACAAGAGTGCAGACCACAAACCTTCTTAATGTAAAATAACTGGCCTGAAGCCCAAGTGCTTAAACCAGAACTAATACAATTTAAGAAGAACAGACACTGGGCTCTCACAGCAGTTACCAACTTAGAAGGATGAAAGCTACCTGTCCTGCCACCACAGTGCATGCCACAAACCTTCCTAATGTAAAACAACTGGTCTGAAGCCCAAGTGCTTAATCCAAAAGACTTAGAATGATAGCCACACTTTAATCAAGTTACTACCAAGCAGTAATAAATACAATTGAATACTTTAGAGAATGCCTGGATTAGTGCTCAAGTTACACAAACAAAGCTAGATCCAGCAGGCCCGAATCCAGTCTATGCCACAGCAAACAAGGCGCACCAACTTCAGTAAGAAGCAGTTCAGATATGCATGCACTATAAGCCTTTAGCCAGAAATTCCCAGCTCAGAAGGGCAGTGACTAGCCTCTCTTCCCACAAGAGTGCAGACCACAAACCCTCTTAATGTAAAATAACTGGCCTGAAAGCCCAAGTGCTTAAACCAGAATTAATACACTTTTAGAATAACAGACACTGAGCCCACAATCAGCAGTTCCCAACCTAAAAGGATGTAAGCTACCTGTTCTGCCACTACAGTGCAGACCACAAATCCTCTCAGTGCAAAACAACTGGTCCGAAGCCCAAGTGTTTAAACCAAAAGGCTTAGAATGAGTTATACCAAGCAGTAATAAATACAATTGAGTACTTTTAAGATGATGCAAAAGTAAAAGTAGGTAGAAACACAAGTACAGTAAAAGGAGATGAATTTTTTTTTTTCTGAACAAGTGCTGAGATCAAAGAAACAGATTTGAGTGCTGAAACTAGAAAACTGGCTAGTTATAAGAAAAAAAAAACTAAGCTAGAAGGCTTCCCTCCAACACAGAAGGGCTTGGGGGCTCAGAATCCTACAAATAGTCTATACCACTTGGAAAGGCAGGAAACAAGCTTAAATTTTTTTTTCTGTTTCCCAGATGCTCTCTTTGTACACAGTAGGAGTGCCTGAAATCAGAATATGATCTCACTGCACTCA
The DNA here is from genome assembly GCF_019279795.1 of Protopterus annectens. Classification (NCBI taxonomy): domain Eukaryota; kingdom Metazoa; phylum Chordata; order Ceratodontiformes; family Protopteridae; genus Protopterus; species Protopterus annectens. Next base: position 1,696,586,390 of record NC_056729.1, on the reverse strand, counting down.
GTTGAGTGAGCAAATGAGATGGGCCCAGAAGGAGTATCCAAACACAAATTTACAAGAGGGGCGGGCAGTTTCAAGGCCACTAAGATTAATACCAAAACAAAGACAGGGAGGGTGGGTAGGACTAACTGAAGAGCAGAGTCAAAACTTCCAGTTCAGTTAATATTCCTGCAACACAGGATTCATAGCAGGTTACTAGGCTTATGACCCCAATGACCTTACAAGCCTAGCCAAGTACAAGCCTTGTTCCCAAGAATATAAAGGTATTAACCGGAACCAAGTCAACAACTACTGCCCGCGACTCGTCTTTGTTTCTCTCATTAGTCTCTTTCACTTGTACTGTACTGCTAGTTTTTATCCCATGTTTTACTATCTGGTCCTCTGATTTTACACCTGGGGCTATACTACTATTCTCTCCTTTAATCTTACCCTGCATACATTCTGTGAGCGTGCTACACACACGCAGACACACACACACACACACACACACACACACACACACACACACACACACACACACACACACACAAAGGTACAAACTGCAGGACACATAATTAAACTGTCCAGAAATAGATGCAAAAATACATTGATAATGGCAGTTAAAAAGGAAACTTGCCCAAATGTAAAAAAAAAAAAAAACTTTGAAAGCCAAGCAATTAAAAACAAAAAGTTTTCTTTTCCAGTCACTAAACTCCTACCCTAACAGCATTTATCTGAACAGAGATACTATTAGGGAATGGGGTTTTGTAAATTGAAGTGTAGGGTTATGGGGAGGGGAGTATCAGGGCGAGGGTGAGCACTCATGAGTAAGTTGGCCAGGGATAATAGACACACACACCCACACACACCCACAAAAACAGGCAACCACCCACCCATATGTTGTTGCTGGCACTTCTGCAAAATAACTTATTAGTGGTTCTTACCCTTGTTTATGGAATTTAATTAGTTACTATATTGTACTGCACGAAAGTCAGCAAACTAGTTGTTCGGCATCTATGAACCCTCTCCAATTCTGCTCGTTATTCTTCAGTGTACTTATTTTGTTACTATTCACTCAAGAGTTTTGCGAAATCACAATGCTACACAATTTGATCTCTGTACCATGTATATCTGGAGCATTTTTCCCCAAGGCCTCTGCTGAAAATTGGCTTTGTTCCAAGTCAGATTTTTCCAGTAAACAAATATTAAATAAAAATAAAATATCATTACTTCCTCTACTGCCCATCTCCCTCTGATCTTGTTCACGAATGTAAATGGGCCCAGGTCCATCTCCATTATACAGTCATCAATTTCATCTACCGTATTAGCATAATGAGAAACTCCCTAGAACAATCTAGCATCTAATGAAGAGGTCCTGGCTGGGCAAAACTCATAAAAAGAAGTTATGTACTCACCATAACGTTCCATATTGGTAGTCCATCTCGCCCTTCATTTTTACATATGGGTTCGGAGCAGATACTCTGCTCTGACTCGGCCGATTTACAAGCTGGAAGACTTCTGGTTGGCTCGTGGCTACGCAGGTATCCCATGGTGCACCAGTACAATCCCCAGATCTTGTTTGCTGCTCACTAGAATAAACAACCCTAAAAACAACCAGTACTAAAGTGTCTCCAACCAAGGGCAACCAAATTATTACTTCCAGATCTTCCAGGATGGGGGCAGGAGGGCGGGTTGGTAAAAATGAAGGGTGAGATGGACTACCAACATGGAACGTTATGGTGAGTACATAACTTCTTTATGTTAGGTAGTCCAATCTCACCTTCATTTTTACATATGGGACAGCGTCCCTAGCACCTTATTCTTGGGTGGCTCATTGGAAAATATTCTTGAGCACCGGGGAGCCAAAGGATGCTCTACCCCTGGATGTCAAATCCAATTTGAAATGTGTAATAAAACGTGTGAGGGGTAAGCCCACGTACCTGCTGCACAATTACCAAGTGGTACCCTGGCTTGAAAGGCTGCAGAGGTAGACTGCGACCTGGTAGAAGGAGCCTTGATCCGGTAGGGCAAAGGTTTGCCCTCTGAGCTATAGATAAAGGCTATACAACTGGAAATCCAATTAGATAGTGTCACTTTTAGAAAGTGGTAAGCCCAATCTAGAGTCAGAAAAGGAAATGAACAATTGATCTGATTTCCTGAAAGCCTTGGTCCACTATAGATAAAAACGTAGTGGTCTATGAACGTCTAGCTGATGAAAACGGTATTCAAATGCATTACAGTGGTTAGGGAAGAAAACTGGGAGTTCTATTGATTGGGAACAGAGGGATTAGTACGTAATGACATCTTGTCTTTGTGAAAAATCAAATACGGTGGCTTAACAGGCAAGGCCTGTAGCTCCGATGCCCATCTAGCTGATGTGATAGTTACCAAAAACAAGGTCTTCCAAGACAAAAATTTTAGAGAAGATGAGTGGGAAGGTTCAAAGGGTGGAGAAGTCAATTTGGGCAACACAAAATTTAAATCCCAAGAAGCCACTGGTTCTTGCAGAGGTGGTCTCAATAGAGTGGCCCCTTTCAAAAAGGTCTTGCAGAGCTTATGAGACATTAAATTGGTATCTGGAAAACCTAAATGAAAATGAGAAATCACTGCCAATTGGATTCTAATAGTGGCAGTGGCAGATCCTTGTTGAAAAAGCTCAGAAAGAAAATCCAGAATCACAGGGATAGAAACAGTGTATGGATCTACATTCATTCTCTGTGCCCAAACAGAAAATCTTTTCCATTTACTGCCATACAGCCTCCTAGTTGAAGGTTTATGGGAGGACATAAGAATATGTCACACTGAAGATGATGCATCATGAAGCCTGACTATGGATGGAACTGGAGCAGCCACGCTGTCAATTTGAGGGGTGTAGCAAAGCAGACATGCGAGTCAATAGATCTGAAGCTGGGTCCAGAATCCAAGGATCATCCAGGAGGAGAGGCTCGAAGAAGGGGAACCAGACCTGATGAGGCCAGTAAGGAGCAATGAGGATCAACTTGCTTCCTAGCTGACTGGCTTTATGAATCACTTTGGGATTGGAGGAAAAGCATACAGAAGTCCCATGGGCCGATCGTGAGCCAGGGCGTCCCTGGGAGACTCCCCCGGAGGGGGAATGAGGGAAATATAGCTGCTGCATTTGGTATTGACTGGGCTGGCAAAAAGGTCGCAGCAAGGCTGTCCCCATTTCTAGAAAATCTGATCCACTGTTTCCCATTTCAAAGACCACTCGTGAGGCATTAGGATTGCCTGGCTGAGCTTGTCGGCTATCACGTTGGTCATCCCTGGAATGTGTGTTGCAACCAGAAAGTGCTGGGAAGAATTCGCCCATTCCCAAACTCGCATGACCTCTTGACAGAGTGGGTAAGATCTGGTACCGCCCTGTTTGTTGATATATCAAACCACCGACATGTCTGATTGTATCGCAATTGTCCCTAGAGGAAGAAGGTCTTGAAGTGCTTGCCTGGTGGGGGTGGTCAGGAGCAAATCGTCCAAATACGGAAACACCTGGAATCCCCAATGTCTCAAGTGAGCTGTCACTACTGCCATGCATTTGGTGAACACCCTGGGGGCTGTGGTGAGACCAAAGGGCAGAATGCGAAACTGACAGCGACTGGCTCCCAGCCGGAAGCGTAGATGGCTTCTGGACACCTTGTCCATTTTTATGTGGTAATAGGCGTCCTGAAGATCCAGAGAGCACATCCAAAAGTCTTTCCCTAACAACGGGAGTATAGACTGCAGTGTTACCATCCGAAACTTGTCCTTCACTGATTTGTTCAATCTGCTGAGGTCCAATATTGGCCTCCAATCTCCGGTTCGTTTTGGAACTAAAGAGAACCTGGAGTACGTTCCGGATCCTATCTGGTCTGCTGGGATGGGTTGGATGGCTTTTTGCGAGCAACTTGTTGATGTCCACAGTTGCCTGATCCCTGTAATCATTCCCAAAAGGATCCCAGATGTACCACCCAAACGGTGATAGGGAAAAGGGTAGGATATAGCCTCTGGTAATAACTCTTTGTACCCACTTGTCTTGTGTGAGATATTTAGCCAGGCGTCAGGTACAAAGAAATGCAACCTCTGACTGGCCCCAGAGAAGCACTGTCGGGCTCCACATCAGAAGTGCTAAGGTCATCCTCGAAAGGAATCATGGCCTTGTTGGTATTGCGGACTGCCCCTGCCTCTAGAGCGATGTCTACAGTTTTCTCCTCCTCTGCCTCTGAAGGAGGATTCACCGTGTGTGTCAGGAAAGACCTGCTGGGACTTCTTGAACCACATTTTACCACCCCTTTGACCCTTGGGGTATGGCTGGAAGGGACAGTAAAACGCACTCCCATGGCAGAAAGCATCTTTCCTTCTTGCTCACACCGAGTGAGTGTATCCTTCACCTTGGAACCATCAAACGGGCGTTGGTGAAAGTAGACTTGAATGGTTCCGCAAAATTACATAAACGCATCGAGGAGTGGCACCTCAAGGCAACTCTGGAACCCGCTGCTCCACTCACTCCATCCGCAGCATAAGATGCAAGTCGCATGGAGGAGTTAACCACAGAATTTAAAGTGAACAACTGAGTAGAAATTTTGTCAGGAACTACCTCAGTACACGCACTTGTATGGAATCTCCTAACTCCTTGAGGAGATCCCTCTGCAACCTTGTGAAGTGCGTGAGATAGTTCAATGATCGAAGGGTAAAGGCTGCTGAACTAAAAATATGCTTCCCAAATCTGTCCATCTGCCGAGACTCCTTGTTTGGTGGATGAACAGATAAAGAGGTCTCCGCTAACTGCTTCGTGGCCGCCACAACTACCATGGCATCTATGGGAACACCCTTGGACAAGAACTCTTTACCAGGAGGGGCAGACAAGAACTTACTTGGTTTCCTGGGGACTGGCTCCACGGTGTCAGAGTATCCCACACCTTTCGACTGACTAGATCCATTAGTTCGTCAAAAGGTGGAGACAGCTAACAGGTAGAATGTTGAGACCCGAAAGCCTTCAGTTACACCGACTCCTCATCAGAAGGGTTAATAGTGGGCCAGTCGCACCTCTAAGGATCTCTAAAATGTCCACACAAAGGAGACATCAGAGGATGACTTTGGGGACCCTTTTGACTCCTTGAGATCAGTGTCCAAGGTCAAAGGCTCATCCTGGGAGTCCATATGTTTCCTTTTACATATCCTTCCAAGGAGCCTCCCCGGAAGAGGTTATTCCGGGGAAGCCTTGGAAGAGTGGGGGCCACCAGCCAATGGCTCCTGTGGCTGCGGGTCTCTGCTGTCTTCAGAGATAGTAGGGGCTGAGACTGAAGTGGGTGCTCTCGGGAGAAGAGTGCTGGTGCCAGTGGTAGGTGCTGGAGAATGAGACTGCATGCTCCTCATCATCTCAAACGCTGACCTGTCTGGCTCCCAAGACCTCTCCCGCTCTGAAGAGAAGTGGGTCGGCGCCGGAGCCAGAGCAGATGGCTCCAAGATAGTACAGGGTCCAAGCTCACACTGGCTGATGCACCGAGAGGAAGGCTCAGAACCGAAGATAGATTCCAACCCTCCCTGTCAGTGCCAACAGGAGAGCTTCGGCCCCTGGACACGGATGGCACAGAGTGTGTCGGAGCCGAATCCAGCTCCAAGGCAGAAACAAGGTGAGTTGGAGCCGGCATTTCCTCCATTGGCACCAAGCACTCCGGCTCCGAAAGGCCAGTATGGCTCTGAGGAGGATTAGCAGACAAGGGCAAAGCTGGGTCAATGACTCCGGAGCAGACTGGGTCAGAGAAAATTTTGGCAGACAACTTCAGGAGTCTCAGCACTACCCTCTCCACATCTTCTTCTGAAAGGGACCTGGAAGACATAGTTGGGGATCTTGACCTGGGGGGCACTGGAGACTTAATTGTTACGGACACCGGTAGGGAGCTTACAGACCGGCTCGGAGTAGCAGAATCAACTGCTGTATCAATTGTTTCAGAGATCGGTTTTGAAACTCCTGTAACCGACTGACACCAACATGATGCTCTCCTTCGGCTCCAAAGGCCAATGAGTCGAGGAGGCAGATTTGGATTGTCTCGATTGTTTAGGAGGTGGCTCCGAGACACCAGCCGGTGCCGAAGAAAGCCTTTTTGAGGATTTTGATTTCCCAGACTTAGAGGAAGCCAAAGAACTGGATAGTGCTTCCTCAAAGCATGGTTTCAATAGACCCTTGAGTACGAGTTTGTTCTTCCTCTCCTGTAACACTCTAGGAGAGAAAGCATGGCAGAACCAGCATGACTCCTGTAAGTGGATGGCCCCTAGGCAGTAGACACAGCTACTGTGGCCATCCATTAAGGACATCTTTTGGGAGCATTTCATACACTTTTTGAACCCAGAGGGTTTATGCTCCTTACTTTCCCTAGACATTTCACACACACAGCCCAGAGAGATTGAAAAGAGAGAGAGAGAGAAAGGGAAAAAAAAAAAGAGGACTAGGTCCTCTAACTAAAATGGGCCTAGCCCGGTGTAGTGAAACTAGGTCTTCTAACTTGTACAGACCAGAAAGGAAAGCCCATGCACACAAGAGAAACTGTAAATGACACAATAACTTTCTATTCTTAAGAAAAAACAGGTAATAAACTTGCAATCCTAGTAACGTCACAAGCAGATCCCCACCAAAAACAAACAAACAATGTAAAAATAACAGAAACCAACTGCTAACGGTGATAAAAAAAAATGAGAACAGACAAGACAACAGGAGCCCCTGTTGACCAAGAGCGGAAAACCGCCAAAAACTACCTAATAATCAAAAAATGCGCAACAGCGCCTAAAACTAACTGGCACACAGGATACCATTAAACTAGAAAACTAAGTTGCACTCAAAAGAGGCAAGCAAAGCAACTGCCTGATATATTAGCAATAATAACTATACAATAATAAAGCACTGAACACGATACAATATGAAGAATTTTGAAAAACTTAGCCAGAGCCAAGAGAAGCACAACCAAACTAGTCAACCCGACAAACTTGATCTGGGGATTGTACTGGTGCACCATGGGATACCTGCTTAGCCACGAGCCATCCAGAAGTCTTCCAGCTTGTAAATCGGCTGAGTCGGAGCCGAACCCATATGTAAAAATGAAGGTGAGATCGGACTACCTAACATCAGCTGTTTCATTTTCACATAGAGAAAGGATATGCCGATGATCATTTCTACTCCATTCATTCCTAGAGTGTGGACAAGGCAATGTTCGACTACCACAGCAGCTTAAAGCATCACTATTTGATACTGCAGAATAGAATTCAACAGCAGCAGCAATCATGTTTTCTATGCACAGCATGACACTGCAGTCCCACAGACTACTGCCTATAAAATGACAAGACAGATGACTGAATCTTAGAAGGGTTGCCAGTCAAGTAAGGATGTGCTCACATACTTGCTTATATACACAGCATGCATGCCTATATTCAGTTTGGATGATTGTCAATTCTCTTACATTTGCTTTGGGATGTAGAAGGAGACTTAAGTATCCAGCCAAAACTGGACAGGATTACACGGAGGTCATGTAGACACAGGTTCTCTGCTAAGATGCTATCTGCACAAACTGAAGAAAATCTGAGAATGGACTTCTCAGCTAGATTCCCCAAGTTTAACCACCCCATTTTATTTCAGTAAGTCACATGTAACATGCAAATAACATTTATGAAAATAAAAATCTTTACCCTTGTGACAAACATACTGCACTAATGTTTTAGTTACCAAACCGTAAAATTCTAATTCCATTCAAAATAGTAAATTTATTCAGCATAGAACATAGAGTATAATACTAAACTAAAATACTACGTATCCCTAAAACCAGTATTTGGCAGCATTTGACTATGGCATTCATGCAATATGAAAACAAATGGTTTTAGGTTTACCTGTTTTCTTGCCTCTGCAACTGAAAAAAAAGCCCAAAACTTATTTGTAGCTATATCTTACCCAGGCAAGAACACCAATAAACTACAATAGCCCTGTACAGACCGGGACAGTAACGGTCCCAAAATACCAACAGCGAGGGTTCTACGTTTAGAAAAATGGCTAGTAGTTTAAAGGTTAAAAATCTAGTAACAGTCTTGGGTGGGGGAGACTTCTGCTGCATATACACAGACTGAACTTTCAACAGATGTCTGCATCCTTGAGCGAAGGTCAACCAATAGATTAGATTGCTTTCAAAAGTGGTTTGCACGTTGGACTCTACCATGAGAGCATACAATGTAATGCATGTGTTTAGTACACACTATCAGAGAGCAGATAGAAGCAGGTATATGCAGACAACCACCAGATTAACTAGACTGCATATAAAAAAAAAGGACAAATATTACTACTGGTATGACATACATGGCTGACATTTTACAGACTTCACTGCTTAATAGCTCTACAGCACAATTTCTCATTAAATATTTTATTCTGTAGAATATTCCAAAGGCCATATATACCTATCTAATCTACTAAGTTTTTAAATGCACCCTTAGACAACAAAAAGTGCATTTTAGTTGTGGAAAAAAATGAAAACTGTGTAATTTGTAATGTAGTTTTTTTCATTCCCCAGTTTCCAAGAATGGCAAAAACTATTTCACAAAACAAAAGCCCTTTTAAATTACTGATGGGAATAAAGTGCATAAGTTTTAAGCATTGAAGAGCATGTAGGAAAAAACTTCCAAACATGGTGAAGTAGTATAGGATAGGGCAGGCTGAAAAGGCACAGGCAGGTGAACTATGCAGTCCTTAGCCACACATTCTGGGTCAGGGACACTCCTATTTCAAAGGAAACAGCTTTGTCTTGACCTTAAACCTAGTGGCATAACAGAACATTGCTACTAGCCACAAGATAAATGGACATTTTTTTCCTTTTCGATGGATGCCCCCACTTCCCCTTCAGGTCAGATCATAATACCACTCTTGGAAAATCTGCTATACGGCAAGGGTCACCAAGTATATAAAAGAATTATCCCTGAAGTCCAGTCTTTGATCCTTCCAGATGGAACAAGTTCCTGTGAAGGAAGTACTAAAACTCACTATGCTCTGGAAGATGCATAGCGGATAACCCTGGACATGAACGATGTAGTAACGCAGGGTTTTGGTTGTGAGAGGTTAATATCAGTTTATCTTTCTGCTTTGTGGTCTTATCCATGCTCAAATGTTCCTAACTGCACATTTCAGAGATCAGGACTCCAGTATACCCTTATCTGCACAAAGGCCCAAGCCAAGCCTTCTCAGGGAAACTAATAAACTCGGACATCTCCCTGAATTTGTAAAAAAAAAAAATCAACCCAAAGCCAGAAGCTACAGTAGGTTCACATGTCCGTCACTGGGCTATTGACCCGAAGGTCTTTATAAGCCTAGCCACTTGTACCAAATATAATACTACAGAAACCTAATACAAAGGATCTGGTCAAAACTAGAGATCATGCCCTGTTCTCCACTGTAGAGCAATCCTGGAGTTGGTATATTTAGTTGGGGGGGTGTAGCCCCCCCCCCCCCACCTAGGTGGATTATACTCATCTCGGTGTTAGATTTAACAGTCAGCCAAGGGTTTACTTACCCTTGTTAAAAGCTGCAGCTTGGGTTTCTGTATTTTCGTTCTTTTTGTCTTGGTTACATGAAAATTGGCTAGGAGACTGCCTGTTATTAGAAAACCACCCCTTTGCTAATGAGGTATGCGACACAGAATGTTTGCCTTACCACAGCGGACACATGGTGGTTAAAGTTTTGGCTACGGTCAACTTGCGTTAAGTCTTTCACTACTGTGTTTTTACTTAAGGTACTATTATTTACATGATAATCTGCAGGGATATCGTTTTTACTGAAGGTGAAGAGGATGCATTTTTAGGACGAAGTTTGAGTCCATGGCTTTAGCAACAATCACTGGTTTGTGCAAGCCCCTCTTGAAGTATATTGACAGTTTGGAGATTCAATGATTGCACCTAATTTGCTGTCATTAGCAAAAAGTCAGCCACAGCCCCTTTGTTTTGGCCTGAACGTCTGAGAAGTATAGTCCAAACAATAGGGGGCCCAGCATTGACCTTTGTGGAACCCCACTGGTGACAGGTCTGCTGGCTAAGACAAAGTCCCCAACTTTGATGAAGTGTGATCTGTCAGTGAGCCAGTTAGCAGCCCACCTGACAACATAAGGGCTGATGTTCAACTGGGAGAGATTATCAATGATGACAGAATGTGGGTTGTGTCAAAGGTATTGCCTAAGTGAAGGGAGGATGTATGCACATTTATGCCTCAAGTCTGTGGCTCAGGTGATGTCTTGGAAGTCCACCAGGTTTAACAGGCATGACCTGCCTTTGACAAATCCAAACTTTGTCACATCAAGGGTTTGGATATCACCTACATTTTAGTATGCAACCCCACAAGGGGGTTTGTTAAGGTCTAGGACGATTCATTCCATGGCCTTGCATACAAGGCTGGTTAAGCTTATGGGTCCGTAGTTCCCAGGGTCTGTTGCTGTACCCCCTTTATGAAGGGGGGTGACTGCTGCCATTTTCCATTCAGCAAGTACAAAACAAGTACTCAGGCTTTAGTTGAAGAGAGTGCCTAATGGAGTTGCTAATTCTTGTTAGACCATTTAAAATGCAACCTGGGATGCCACCTGGTCCCATACAGGCTGTGTTTTTGGCCTTGGAGAAAAGCATTAATGACTTGCTCTTTGGAGAAGCGAGGTGCAGGAGATTTAGAAGTAATGCTTTTGTGTAATGTTTGGAGGTGACAGGGGGATGAAATTTTTGCCAAACATGTCAGCTAATAGGTTAGCTATTTTTGCAGCATCAGTGTGTGTGATGCCATCCACAGCTAGTTCAGCACACATCTGCGTCCTACCTTTTAGGTTATGAATATAGCTGAAGAATGCCTTATGGTTATCCTTAGATATGGTTGCCACATGTTTTTTTTAAGCTGCCCTTAGAGGATTTTACAATTTGTCTTATTTGTTCAAGCAGAGGAGGGTGTTCTTCAGTGTTGGGACCTGTCTTTTTTTCTTCTTAGACAGCAACTTCTTCCTGTTGTTGTATAACTTATTAAAGCTAGATGTCCACCAGGGTGGCTTGTTTTTTCTTGAGGATCTTGTTTTGATCCTATCAGGTAGAACAGTGTCAATATATTGTGTAAATTATTGTACCGGGCATTTGTGTACATCTTAGTAGAGCTGTCAATGCCATCTGTGGGAACAGCAGCTTGGAAATTTATGCCATCCCTCAGGAGGGTATAATTAGCTTTGGTGAAATGTTTTAACCCAATTTCACCTAAGAGGGGTTCAGGTGTTATAGCCACTTCAAATGTGACTGATTTGTGATTTGTAACCAGCGAGGGTCCTATACTTGTGGTGGTGGTACAACTGTCACACATACTGGTGAGGACCAGGTCGCGAATATTTGAGCCACTTGTGGGGTTGCGTGCTATTTGTTCCAGGGCATTAGTGTTAAAGTCCAAGTACCTTTGTGCAAGCATGTTGATACTCGTACAAGTTTCCCAGTCAATGGAGGGATAGTTAAAGTTCAACCATAACTAGTGTTTGGTTGCAATTTGATTAACTCAAGTAGGTTCAAATAAGCAGGTTGGGTATCATGGTTCATCAAAGGGAGCCTAGAGCCAACGATGACTTTAAGGGGGGGGGGGGGTCTTATCCATAGTTAGTTGGACTTGCTGTAACTCCATGGAGTTTTCCTGTAACCAGTCTAGAGGTGCATTTTTCTTCGATGAAGATAGATACTCCCTCCTCCTCTGGTTCTCACATGTTCATTGTGGCCTTTCGAGGCTGGGGTGCTCTGTGGCCCTGAACCAAGTTTCTGTGACTGCACAGACATAAACATCCTTCAGGGAGAAGTGCTTCCAGAGGGTGCAGTTTCTGAATTAAACTCCTAGCATTTAGCAGCATAAATTTTGAGAGTGATATTTTCACATCGGAAATTTTGTTCGAGACCTTGCCTAAAAAGGCACTATGACGGAGACAAGTGCTTTAGCCAGTAACTGAAAGACTAAAGATGACAGGTGAATGAAGACCATCTCTGGCAAAGCATTGTGGTCTATCAACCATGTCATTCCAGGCGGACAGGAACTTAGAATGACACCAGAAACTAAAACAATTGTTTTAATCAATCATTTTTTGTTTATACTGTGGTATCATCCTAGGTGAGGGTAGAATGCTGCTCAAGGCTAGGGACATACCTGCCTGGGACACATTCAGAGAGCTCAATCATGTCTCTCTTCATATAGTCCAGTGAGGTATATCTCAAGTCATTCACACCAACATGAACTATAACTGAGTCATAACAGTACCGGTTGTTGAGAGACTTGAGTGCATGTGTGATCTGATGAATCCTGGCACCTGATAGCTGACCGTAACCTTCTCCTTGTCCAGCCTGGTGAGTGGGACATCTGTCTCTCACAATGGCGTTACCTAGGATTAAAAAATTTGGTTTGGATATGTTTTGCCTTAGGGGCTTATTTGGTTATACAAGGATGCTTGTGTTTATGTATATTGAGTGCTGTAGGTGCAGTATTACTGTAGCATGTTTGTGTTTGGAAGGTCTCTATTCTTTAGATAGGTTTCTGGCTAGTACCTCCAAGTACGATGGTTTATGTCTTGAGTGCATGGTTTGCAACCTGTTCAGTGTTACTGTTTTGTGTATGAGAGAGCAAGGATTCCACATTCTTAGTGCAGATGCATCTCTCACAAATTCTTACTGTAGATGCATCTCTCACAAATTCTTACTGTAGATGCATCTCTCACAAACTGTACTTTGGCGATTTAGAAGTGGATTGTCAGCATACATGAGGCAGGTGCTACATTGCCTGAGGATACCCATGTCAAGCAGGCTGGTAGCAGAAATGGAGGGAAAGTGACCATCCATAATGCTAGATGGAATCCTGTTTTCACAGTGGGGAGAGAAAATGGAGCGGTGTGGTATAACTGGGTACCCTAAGCAGGGTGCTCTATACTACTGGGAGTTCTCTAAACAGTAATCGTAGATTTGGTGGTTTTGAAAGACTGCTTAATGGGCAAAAATGCAGTTGAGGTGCTCTCTAAGCAGCAAAGCACAATTTAAGGACTTCTCGGACGGATCAGGGGCAGCTACTATGAGAAAATTTAATTTATTGAAGTTTTTGCCTCTAACTACCAATGGTTACCCCCCCCCCCCCCCGTGTGGTAGTGCACAGTGGTGGACCGTGTGTAAACAGATGAATACAGCAGAGCAGTGGCTGGTCACCTAACTGTGGAGCTGTGTTAAAACATGCTCAAATGCAGGGCTTATGTAGCAACAGTGAACACACCGAATCAAATGTCAGGAGCCCCCCAAATAGGGAGTTAAGTTATGGTGGAAAAAACACCACCAGTAAAAAGTAAATACCAATAGCCCTGTAAGGGGTGAGTAATATTATTTAGATAGATAGATATATATATATATATATATATATATATATATATATATATATAGCGATATATATATATATATATATATATATATATATATATATATATATATATAGATAGATATATATATATATATATATATATATATATATATATATATATATATATATATATATATATATATATATATATATATATATATATATATATATATATATATATATATATATATATATATATATATATATATATATATATATATATATATATATAGCGATATATATATATATATATATATATATATATATATATATATATATATATATATAGATATATATAGATATATATAGATAGATATAGATAGATATAGATAGATATATACATACAGATATAGATATAGAGAGAGAGAGAAGGGGTCTGGAGGGTGGGAAACCAGGACTGCAACAGTGAATACACTCAAAACGTCTACATTTGTGGTAAATGTACACAACTGTACTATGTTCTTCATGTTTCACTGTTGCAGTCATCACACTTGGGTTGATTCCCAAAGCTGAAGAACTGGTGGAGGCAGTCAAGAAAAGTTGGGGCTGGCTAGTATTCCCTGCAGGACTGCTGTTGCAAAGCCCACCCTGGATTTGGGAAAGACAGGCAGGTGGTAATGCTTGAAGGTGTGAAGAGAACTCCAGGTAGCAGCTTCCAGAAAGTCCCCAGTAGGAACTCCCCTGAGGAATGCTGTAGAGGTTGAAGTTGCCCTAGTGGAATGTGTTCTGACCCCCAGAGGGGGTGGTTTCCCATGGTGTTTGTAACATAAATGGATACAGTGTGCTATACATTTGGAGATGGTTTGTTTTGATACGGCCTTGCCCTATGCCCCTGGTGCAAAGCTGACTAGTAACTGGTCAGATTTCCTGAAGGGCTTAGTCCTAATCAAGGTAGAATCGGAGCTGTCTGTGCATGTCTAAAGAGTGCAGGATCCTTTCCCCTTTATTTTGAGGATTAGGGAAAAAGGTTGGCAAATGGCTAGATTGGTTGAGAGACACATTGGATACCACTTTAGGCATAAAAGTAGGGTTAGTCCTGAGGGAGACCCTGTCAGCGTGGAAAATAACGAAGGGTTCCACAGCCATAAGTGCTTGTAGCTCAGACACTCTTCTAGCTGAAGGGATGGCCAGAAGCAAGGCTGTTTTCCAAGAGAGGAATTTTAACTCTGCTGATGCTGCAGGCTCAAAGGGGGTAGTGTGAGCTTTTCCAGCACAAAGTTAAGGTCCCAAGTATGGGGTGGGGGGCTCTCCTTGGTGGTCTTAAGTTGTTAGCCCCTCTCAGGAACTGTTTGATGAGAGGGTGAGAGACGAGAGGTGTCTCAGTGCTATAATGAGCAGAGATGGCAGAGGCATGGATCTTAATGGAAGAGAAGGACGATTCAATTCGGAAACGAAAACTCAGGTAGTGACCAACCGGCACTTGTGCAAACTGCTTCTGCTTTAGGCTCCTCGGCAAGAAAGACTGATGCAATGGCATCGATTGCCTGCTTTTATTCCCCTGATGACCCAACGTCAGTCGTGAAGTGATAGCAACCAATGCAGAAATACTACGTCTCTGGTATTCGGGCCAACTGAGGGCTACCTGCAGGCAGATAACCCAAGTGTAATGACTGCAACAGTGAAACACTAAGATCATCAGCACTATAACAAAACACAGTTTAAAACTGTAGTTTTGGTTAACAGAATGCAACAGATTCCTTGGATTGCACAGATGCTCAGGAGAAAAAGTGGCTCAGCAAACCTAGGAACAAATACAAATGCGGAAATGGTGGCCTAGATTCAGGCACTACAGATTTTCAAGGCACACTCGGGGACACAGAGAAAAATAATGTAACATACATTTAAAAAAAAAAAAAAAAAAAAGGAGGATTCTTAACCACTATGCAAAGTACCCATAACGGCATGGAAAATGGCCTTGAAGAAGGGTCAATTACCCCACAGCCACATACATTCTCTGCAAAAATAATTTATTTATTTACAGAGCAGCTGAAAAGGTTTTGTTTTGTAGTTGCACATGACAAAACTAGACAATCAACTCTTCCGGGCACTAGCAGAGAAGCGAAGACTTCAGGAAATGTGCATTTTTTGGCTCCAATAACAATCCATTAAATAATTCTATTTCCAGATATCCATGAAAGGGACCCTCAACAAATAAACATCTTTTCTGGAAGAGACAAATGCCTTCTATATGCATTTCCAAAGTATTCCACTCCTACAAAATGTCCTTCTAAAAGCAGGCTCCATGGTGTAAATCCCCCAGCTGACTTGAGTTAGATTACGGACCGAGACACTGAAGCAGTCAGCCAGGGAAGGCATGGAATGAAAAGATAAAGCCTGCTCACCCAGTGGGGAGGATGGGGGGGGCATGTTGTGGAAGAAATCTCAATGCATCTCTTGTGGTGACCGCAAGCCTAGCTTATAAGCTGTCCGCTGAATGGGTGGACAGACTGCCTAAGGGGCTGTATGCCTGCACATCCTCCCTTCAAGTGCTTATACAACATGAAGAGGGAATATCAAGCAAGCACAGATCCCCTGATGGCTGCCTAGATGACTGCCATAATGACAGGCTCTACCCTGTTAGGGAAAGGATAAGTAAACCTGCCATAATTGGCCAGATGACTGGCAGGATCTCCCAATGACAAAAAAAGTGCTTCTAAAAGCAAGAAAAACAACTGTAAAGTCCCATTCTAATAGCTATAACAAAGACAATCCTGTTTTATTTTTCCAAACAGCCCAACTCAGCTTGGAAAAGCTTCTACCTCTTCAACCTACTGCAAATTCATAATGCAGTAAAAGGGACCCACTGTGCAAACAAAGCTGAAAAGTCTCTTCCTAGCTGCATGGATAATTTCAGCTAAATGGAGAAGGTTCTCTCCTTAGGAGACCTACAAAACAGACAGATTGGGCAGCTGATTTTCTACCTGTCAGTAGCACATATTCAGAGCTGCTTAAAAAGGGCTTTGCTTATGCCCCAATAAGGGGCAGTTACTAGTCATTTCGGCACACCTTCCTAGAGATCTTTCATTATCATCTCATGCATTCAGTGATTCCTTAAGGAAAGGAGTTTCTCCATCTAAGGGCACCAAAAAAATCCATCCTCCCATCTTGGGAACAAACTGTTTTAAGAGAGAAAACACTGCCTCTAACAGAGCAGCTAGTCTAGCACTAACATTTTTATTTTGGGAGACTCTGCTCTGATGGTGATTTTCATGGGAAGGTGACAGCCAAGGTGAAAGCATTATCCTGCAGACTTGTATAGTCCTTCACAATGACAGGGTAGCTCTTAGAATGGATATTTCCTTTCTTCCTAACTCGAACCAGAAAGAAAATTATATTGTATCCGATGGATGTGCAAATAAGCTATTGCTCTGAAAAGACAGAATTATTCAAGGCAGACTATTCAGCTTTTAACGCCATTATGTCAGGTAGCCAAGGAAGGCCTGTATCAAAATGGCTGACTACGTACAATACATTTTATTATGACCGCCTTCTAATGCTTTGCCAAGATGAAGGAAAGGTGCATTTTACTAGAGAAGGTGCAGCAACCTTTCCTCAACAAAATCTTCAGCTCAGAGCACATGTGATGAAGTAACATGGCCAACCATCCTTTTAAAAAACATTAAAGATTAGCTTTGTTCTCCAGGCATAGGGTAGGCTTTGCCACAATAGGGTAGGCTTTGCCACAGTAGCTTTGCAAGATAGGATATAACATCCTCCTGGATTTATGGAATGTCCTTTGGAAAGGAAACTGCTTTAGTACTCTTCTCAAATATAGGGCATTATATTGCTGCAGTGATCAAGATGGAAAGAGCACAGATGTGCAAGTATATGCGCATATATTTGCCACAAACAGTGGATGACTGAATAATGAGATCCATAAAGACTCCTGCCCACCATGCCAGTAATTTTTTTTGTAGGTTTCCTCTCTTGCTTGGAAGAGTAGAGAAAATAAGTACCCCCCCAACATTAAGAAAATAACTCCACCCCCTCACATTAAGTAACCCCTCCCCCCTCATTACAGACATCCAGGGTTACTTGGCTGGTCCATCCAGGAGAGAAGTGTCCACATCAGCAAATCCTGGCACCTTTTCAGGTACTTACGGGCATATTCACTCCAAATAAGGAACAAAATGTGCTGTTGACTACTCTCACTTCTTCCAAGCATCATGCAGATGTGTTAAGTGTAGGAATGATGCCAGCTCTCCTCTGGTGAGGTCCAACAATTCTGGTGGTCAGGCCAAAGGGACAGACTCACCTGCTAATAACTCCTGTGTATAAGGGATTATTACAGCACTGATCCAATCTGAACATCTACTGTCATGCAAGTGCATTCACACAGCTGTAGCTTTTAGTACAATGTTGGGTTGACAATGCTACCCTCATAAGATGGTGGACAAATACACTGCAGTGTTATTCAGGTTCTAAACAGAAGGGCTAATAACAAACAGCGTCTTGTTTCGAGTTCAGTTACTTCAGTCGAAGTTTGCTCGCTATGAGACTTGGACCAAATCACCTTACCGGGTTAGTGCTCCTGGGTGGCTCCTACAAAGGAGGCACTGTGCTTGGTGAGCCGGCTCACTTATGTTAAAGGAGACAAAAATACAATTCCAATCTAATACCATGGAGGATTCTAACAAAATTTTACCTTCAAAGATAAGAAAGCCTTTAGTCCGTTTCTGCAGCTATATTGCTACACCAAAGGGACATCTGCCTTACAGACATGTAATGGTTACAAAACTTAACCGCTGTAATCCAGGAACTGTGTTCAGGGTGATAGTGGTTAAACTGAAATGAGTGCTTGTGTGATGTTCAAGAATAAGAAAATGTCAAGCACTTTGCAGCAGCAGTAGATCATTATCTGTCATTGACAGAACTGCACCATTTAAGAGGCTTTACCTTTCCCTTCTCTCTTTGAAGTTGAACATCTGAGAAATAAACTTAAAAAAAAATCATCAAATAAAAATAAAAAAACTAATGTCCTGTTCTGGTAAAAATACACTGTATATTAACTTCTGTGAAGACAGCAATTAGCATTGCACCTGTTTTTAAAAATCAGCACACAGTTTTTCTGCCCATCAGTGCAGCCTAAAATTGTTTTGCACAATGCAAGAACCTAACTACACAAGTACAGCGAAATGTCCAACTTCAGCCACCACACATAATTATTCTGTTCTAAATGATTTTTCAAACTGTATGGAATTGCACAGACTTGTGATGCGTTACCATACAACTAAAACCAACAAAAGAAACAGGGGAGGGGGTCTGGTGAAACAATAGGAAAAGTCATAAGGAATGTCGAGCACCAGTGATCCATCTGCAAATCTTGTGTCAGTGTTACTTGCCAGTGAGAAAGCATTCAGTGTGAGCAGGACACCAGAAGGTAGCCAATGGGAAATCACCCAAACAGGGTGCTGAACCAGAAACGGCTGATCTCTGCGGACATCTTGTAGCAGAAGGCGTTAAAATGGTCTCTCAGAGTTGCAAAGCACTGCAGGAAGCTCAAAATGTAGTTATTTGTTGGTTAGAAGGAATACAAGTCTGTTTTCAAACATTTGCTACTATACAGAGCACTGCTAACTGCCGTGGCTTGGAGCGCAGCTACACACAGAGACAAAAAGGTTGAAAAACAGACTTCTATTCCTAACCAATAAATAATCATACTTTGAGGATTCTGCAGTGCTTCCAAACTCAGAGACCAGGTAAACCCCTTCTGCCACAAGATGCCTGATCCTGGACTTAGTGTAAAAGCACAGCAAAAGCAGCTCCCAAATGCAAATTAAACAAACATTTGCCAAACAAGCAAGTCTCAGGCTAATTCACCCTTCTGCAAGGAGACTAGGAGAAACAGACTAGAAAAGCCGCAAAGATGTTTCTATTTTTGCCCCAAAATTAAATGAATGCTTTAAAAATGCTCAAAAACAGTACCAAGATCTAGCACAGAAGTAGCAGTCCTCAATCAAAATAGGGGAAGTTACCTCCACAGAGGTGCCAGTCACCAGTGAAGTTCCAAGGTTCTGTACTGGGACCTGTCATGTTTAGCATCTACGTTTCTGAAGTAAAAGCCAATACCAAAAGGCTCTGGCTTACCAAGGAGAAGTCAGCGAATCCCCAAATGACTTAACATCCCAAAGTATACAATAATGCATTTTTTGGCATTTAGTTTCAGTCTATGATTTTGGCACCAGTCATTTATTTGGGACAAGCCATCCAGCGGGAAGGTTTGTCTCAAGTAAACAACTGGTGCCAAAATCATGAACTGAAACTAAATTCCAGAAATTGCATTATTGTATCTTTTGGGATGTCATCTACCCCACGGAAAGTACAGTTGTGTACACTTAACATAAATGTAGATGGTGAGTGTATTCACTGTTGCAGTCATCACCTGTGGTTTATCCCTGCTGTGGTAGCCCTCGGCCGGCCGAACACCAGAGTTAATGTTTTTCTGTGTCGGTTGCTGTTGCCTGCTGGCTGGTGTTAGATTGTCAGTGCTATAAAGGAAGGCAGCCGATGCCATTACATCAGTCTTTCTTGCCATGGAGCCCATAGCAGAAGCAGTTCGCAAGTGTGCCAGTCACTACCAGAGTTTGAATTACAGCTAAAAACATCTAAATCCAAGTACCTCGTCCTTTTTTCTTGCACTAACCAATGTCTGAAAAAGTTAAATTGTCTCGCATGCGGAAAGTGCATCCCACACAGAGACTTCCATTCATACTGTGTCACTTGTTTAGGCCCAGACCATGACGTCCCCAGTTTCCGGTTCTGTGCCCTCGTTAACTCGAGAACTATTCGTCGCAGAGCTCTTATTGTAGACTGATATTTTCATCTTCTGTCTTCACATTCCAAAATGGCATCCGTCAGCCAACAATCTGTAGACATTCCGAAAAAAACGTAAAGATAAGGATAGAGACAGACCACAGAAGGCTAAGCCTTCCGACGACTCTACTGTTAAGCAGGTAGTCAGTTCTCTGGAATTCAGTGAGGTGCTTTCACAGTCAATCTATAACTAAGTGGGAAAGGTTACTTCAAGCACAAGAAAGGAATTGGCTGGACCTTAAGGTGGCCTGCAAGGCAGCAGACCTAGTACTTACCCATGAACAAATGTAGGTAGACTACATAACCTGCTGACAACCAGGGTTATGTAAAAACAAGTAATACTGCAAGAATTTGGTTTGTAAAGATTTAGTTTGCTCTGAAAGGAAATTTTTAAATCACAGAAAAAGAAGGCATACAAGATCGATCATAAAACTACAGCTTGTGGAAAATGCAGGCAAGCACAAATTTCACAGGTAAGCAACCTAGTTACATAACGTGTACTTTATTGCAGTTGCAATGTATGTTGTAATATTATAATTTGATTAAAAATAAAAATCATTTATTAGAATGAACACCCCAAAATTATTCTGTAAAGTTTTTCAGGATGACATGTCTGATCCACCTGGAGCCTTTTCAGAGTCAGTTCAGAACTGTCCGGGTAACTGAATTGGTCCGAGTCACAGTTGGCAAATGAACAGGCACTTCCTGTTTTGGTACACTAGTAAGTGGGCAGAGCATATATGCTAGAACACCACAAAAACAGTAAAGGCATTTTAGGAGACTGGTTACATTTGGTATCAGGAATGCTTCCTCTATATTTATAATACTGATATCTCAACTTCAGTATTAATTTCACATGCACAAGAAACGTGCAGTTATAGCACATTATTTTCCAACAGACATTTTTATAATACCAATGGTTGTCTTGTTTTTCAGTGGTTAAAACAAACACTTTCTCAGTAGCAGTAACAGCTGAGTGTGAGTAAGCGTGTGTACAATACACACACACTCTAGTACAGTATATCTAACTACATTCAAAACATAATGGAATGTTACCTGCACATAAAGTAAAAAGAAAAAATAAAGAAAAGGAAAACACATGCAAGCCTGTCTGACACCCCTACTCCTTCATACACAGTAATGTTTAGATCCCATAATTAACATTGTGCGTGTGGGGGAAAGACTTATCTAACCCCAGTGTTCAGCACAACACTCCCTTACAGGCTCGGGTGCAAATACTCATACATAGGGTTGGGAGGGTGGCCTAATGGTTAACGTGTTTGCCTTACAAACACAAGGTGCAGGGTTTGAATCTCATAAGGGATAATTGGCTAGGCTTAAAATGGCTCGCAAGGGCAGTTAGCTTAGTACTAACCTAACCTATGAACATTCACACAAACACTCACACATGCAAATCAAACATCATACTGTGTACACAAGCATGCACCACTTAAGACTCACAAATGTACACATTTACAGTTCATCAACTTCGAATACCTTCACAGCTTAAACTATGCCTTCTTGCCACATGACGCAGTGAAAAAACAAAGCCAAACATTTCCAGTATTGATAAATCTCAACCAAATAAAATGCAAACACCTGCCTCCCCCCACACACCAA
>NC_056729.1:1696192073-1696202073 GCF_019279795.1 Protopterus annectens | reverse complement strand
CTGAATCAGGCAGTCATCTAAAGATGGGTACATTTGAATGTTTCTTTGCCTGCAAAAATCAAAGGCGGATGCCAGACATTTTGTGAAAACTCTGGGAGCAGTGGATAAGCCAAAGGGAAGCGCACAGAACTGAAAGTGCAGTGATCCTGTTCTGAAACATAGGTATTTCCTGCATGATTCCCTGACTGAGATGTGTAGGTAGGCCTCTTTTGGGTCTAGGGTGGCTAACCAAGCATCCTTGGAAAGCATAGGAAGAAGCTATAGAAAATACAGGGGTTTGAAAAGATATACTGAGGATGTAATTAAGATAGGAAGTAGTGAGGGTTTATTTGAGGAAATTAGAAGCTGAAATGTAGAATAATGGATAGGTACTGTTAGGGAAGGATCCGAGTATGAATGGACATAGTACAAAGCAGTACGGGAGGGAGACCGGTGTTTGGAATGATGCTGTTAGACTGAAGTTGGGACAGATGTCACAACATGGTGTCCTTGCTTCCCTTCTTTAAGCTATTTTAGGAGTCAGCGATAACACACTTTAGAAAAACAGATTCAGGTTAACATCTACTGCTTCATTCTTGTTGGTGCACAGATACACAGACACACAGATACTCTATTTGCATAAAGGTATTTGTTACATATTTATGCTTCTTTATAGAGCACAACTGTCTCCAAGTCAGAATAACTTACTTAGACTACTACCAACTTCTTTATGTGGGATTCTGACATCCACTTCATCCATGTGTACCACATATGCATTTATTTATTATTTATTTATCTTTTGTTGACCAGGTTAATCCCATTAGGCTAGTAGCCTCTCTTCAGGAAAGACCTGAGGTGGTATTTATACTACTAGGATAAATTTGACAAGGGCATTGGAAAACTTCCCCTACTCTTTTTGATAGGTCCCATGGGATCTTTTACATCCACCTGAGTTACCATCAGCTCAGGCAGATGTGGCCTCGGTTTAATGTCTCATCTGAAGGACGGCACACTAGAGTGCAGCACTAACTTTAGGTTGCACAGCAGTGTCAGCAATCACTCTACTTGTGCAGGAGTAGAACCCACAGCCTTCTGCACCAAAGGTGAGTATGTTATCTGTTGTTCCACCGACATTGACATATTGTAATATCAATATCCCATATCATGCATATAATGCATCTGCTACTGTACAACAACCCCAAAAGACATGTAGTGATATTTATCCCTTCTAAGACCACCATCATAGATAAAGACACATTCACCATTACTAGTCACAATAATACTCCTCTTGAAATAGTATCCAGTGCAAAATTACTTGGTGTTCTCATTGATGATCAGCTTAAGTCTGATATTCACCTGCATACAAACATCAAGAAAACACATCAGAAACTTAGAATGCTATACAGCCATAATTGCTACCTCTCTTCTTCTACCAAGCCAGTTCTCTCCACCACATACCTCATCCCATCTCTCCTATATGGTGCCCCTCTCCTCACTAACCTACAATCATCCCTCAATGCTAAACTTACCTCTTGCTACAACAAAACTGCCAAATTTGCCAAGGGCCACCGATCTTGCACTCACCACTGTATAGCTCTTCACAAATTGAATTGGCTAGAGTTGCCCCACTATCTCACATATCCAACTCATCCAAGCTCATAAACATATTTTCACTCTCTCACTCTGCCCCTCTAGCTTCCACCTTCAAACTGCACATACTTGATAGACTCCTAAGATCAAACACTCAAAATCTTATTGAATTATACACACCTGCCCGCCTACCTGGTAAGCTTATACTATCATTTTCTCTAGCACGCCTCTGGAACTCTGCCACCCCTGATCTGTTCCACTAGCAGTCACTCCTCCTTTAAAACCTTGCTTCACTCACACCTAGCATCCCACTGGGAATGTTACTGCACTATTCCTACTTAACTACATCTGAAACTCAGCCTTTCTCTCACTAGGAGCTCACATACTTCTAAATGATCTAACAACCATTTTTTCCTATTTTATTTCTGTTACCTCTATATGAACCATCTGTTTTTTCTTATTTTATTTCTGTTACCACTGTATGAACCAACTGTCTGTAAACAATACTTATGATTATTATTCCTTTTAACTGGTATCTAAATTCATGCTTGTAATTGTACTTGGATTACTGTACAAAAAGTATTTATTATATTCATTATATTCTTGGTCTTTGTTTATTAAAGATTTTGTATGTTTGGAGCTTTTCTCCCCATGACTCCAATGAAAATGGGCTAATCTCAGCCCAATGGACCATCCTGGTAAAGCCACTGCAAATAATAATAATAATAACAATAGCAACAACAACAATAATAATAATAATAATAATAATAATAATAATAATAATAATAATAATAATAATACACTGTTATTTCAGAGCTTTGCTGCAAATACAAATGCTGAACCTAAACCTAAATGTCTATTACTACATCTAGCAGTTCTGAATTCCCAATAAATCCATCCTTTCCCTCCCACCCTCCCTCATCAACTTTACTGGCAATTGATTTCTTCTGCTCTATCTTTTTTCTTCCTTCCGTTCTTCCTTCAGCCTGAATTTTATCTGATATCACTGTCTTACTTATAGAACTATAAAATGACAAGGATCACCAATGGTTTTGGTAAATCTGCCTCACATCCGGGAACCCTGTGTATGATAAAAAATGAATCACAGGACAAACAAGTACAAAAAACACAATAGAGATATGAGGAAATCGCTGTCTCCATCATTAAGGTAAGATGACTGACTTCACTTTCTTGTTACTTGTGAAAAATGAAAAATAAAAACACTTAAACATTACAATATTAAGCAACAGTAATAAACAGTCCAAAATCTTAGATGTAAATTCCTCTTCTATGAAGGTAATGAAGAAACAACTCAAACAAGGTTAGTGAATGGAATAGCTCTGCTTTGTCCAACAACTGGACTTCATCAGATTGACTTTTCAATGACAGCTTTAGCCCATGGAAAACTAATATATTCACACAAAGAGCACAAAGGCTCAGTTTTTGACAGCCTTCTACATAGTAATGAGCCTAGCCTACAATAACCCCAAAAAACAGAGTCTAGTGTTTGAATCAAAAACCAATAAAAACCCAAAGAATGCTAAATGCAGGCATCCTGGATCAATTATAGTTAATAATCCACAACCAAAGCCAAGTAAGGCTAAAGAGAGAAAAGTTTAATATTAAACTTATTAACTTTTCCCTCTTTAGCCTTACTTGGCTTTGGTTGTGGATTAACTACAACTCATCCAGGTTGCCTACATTTAGCATTCTTTGGGTTTTTATGAGCTTAGCCTACAACTAAAAGCTAACATGATGTAACACAAGTCATTTTTTTTATAATTCAAACAAAAATAAGAAACAGAAAGAGTACTAATAAAATAAAGTCTAAATAAGCTGAGGTGCAGAAGTAGTAATTAACACAGTCTGTTTCCAGACAAGAATGAGGTGTCACAAAACTCCCTTCACTAAAGGCTGTTAAGCACCGAGGTGACAACAATATCCTTCCAAAAGGAGTGATAAACTAAAAACCTAAAAAGAAACGAAAAAAAAAAAAAATCAAAGAGTTAAAGTGAATGTGTACTGATATGACCTCATCCACTGCCTCAGTGACCTTTTCAAAGAAATCAACCAGGTTAAATAGGCAGGAGCTGCCCTCGATGAATCCAAACTGGGTTGAGAATCTGTAGGTAAACTATATCCCTATTTGTTAGTTCCATAATGATCCTTTCGATAGCCTTACAGATGAAACTGGTCAGGCTCATGGCCGATAAATACTCAAAGGTGAGGCTTTAATAGACCTGGTTAAAGGGAATTGCTGTTGCTGTTTTCAACTCATCTGGCACAAAGCCTGTTTTGAGGCTAATATTGAATACCCTGTGTAGGGGGACTGACAAGTCGTGTTTCAGGATAACTAGTAGGCAGCATGGTATGTTATCCGGACCCACAGAAGTAATGTTCTTGGCCTTACACAGTGCCTTGAGGACTTACTCTTGGGAGATTGAGGGGTGTAGATTGGGTAATTGACCTGAGCATACTGGTGGGTGTAAGATTTGGGTATTTCATCGGAGACTACTGGTGGGGGGGTTAAGTTAGAGCTGAATTTGTCAGAAGACTGGTTATGCCCTCTGAGTCCAAGTACAAAATATCACTTACTATTAGCTCTGCACAATGCTGGGCTTCGTTTCTAGCATAGTTAATGTTCTTTAAAAATAACCTTGGTCTGTATATCTTAAGCAGGAAATAACATGGGGTTATGGCAATCAACATATTTGAAGGTTAGCAGGTCATAATCTTGACAATTAAACCTATCAAACCAGAGAATCCACTGGGGGACCACATGGGAGGAATTATGAAAACCAGAACTGCCACGATGCCTACACAGCCTTAACATACAGCTTTGCTGATAGTGACTGAACTGAGTACATTGCAGATACCAGCACCTTTACTGACAAAAATCAGGTCTACAGGTAACACCACACACAGACTGTAAGGTCCACAGAGCAGTTTGTGAACATGAGTGCATGAACTTGGTGAAGTTGCAATTTTGCAAAGCCGACTGTCACTCTAAATGAAGAGAAGAGCTTTAGCAGCAACTCCCTGCTTCAAATCAAATCCAGAAATGGTGCATATAGAAGCCAGTAGAGCAGGTAAAGGAAGTCTTTGACTGGCTGCTGCTACTACTAACAAGAATTTGATGAATTGCTTGAGGTAAGACTCAATAGAAGTGTCTTGCAGTAATCATGACCTACTCGGACTCAGAATTACGGAAACTGCTTGGAATCCTTTATCTACCTTTATGTGGAAGGAAGCATTTTGGAGGTCCAAACAGCACCTCCATGGGCCTCTGGAGAGCTATGGAAAAAAGGACTGTACAGCAACCATTCAAAATGTTTTTCTGGGGACAGATGCATTTGCATCAAAGAGGTCTACAATGGGCCTGAGGTCCTTGAATTTCATTAGCTTCCAGAAGAATATGAAATGGTATTTAATCATGTCTGCAGCAGTGAGACCTCTTGGTTGGCTAATTTGCTGAGGAACTTTAATACCTTCTCCCCCCAACAGTTTCTGACATGCGGTACCTGGCCAGGGGAGCAATAAAACTGAAGAGAAAGAGAAAGAGAAAAAGCATTGTGAAATCTTTGGACATTTCCCTTATTCATTTGTGCTTGAAAATGTTTCTCAGTGTATGGGCATGGACAGAGACTCTTCTCTTCCAACCATCGTGAGTAGCAAGTCAGGAATGCTGCAGTTCTCCTTATTGTTGATCATAGCCTCCTGGTTATCACCAGGAGCTTCAGTCCTTCTGTGGCTTTGCAGGAAACCTGACTGTATCGTAGTCTCCTTCCAACATCACTCTATTAGTTTGGTTGTGAACTGCCCCGAAACTATACTTTATGCTCACTCTTCTGAGTCATACAGAAAGTAAACTGGTAAGGGTAGAATTTTACATCCACAGCAGTGAGGGTCTGTCCCTTCTCCACCATGTTTTTCAGATGAACTAAGACTTCAGGTTCATACTGGGGGTCCACTTGAAAGAAACATCCAAGAAAACACCTTAGTGTCCTCTTCAAACGGAGTCAAATTCCGCCAGGATTGCTGGCATATAGCAGTGCTGCCATCCTAGTAGCTCCTGATTTTTTGTTGTAAGCCACGTCATGACCCTGACCAGCATGAAGGAAGTAATTCCAGGGGTTCATATCTTCTCCTTCAGACCATTTAGCAACTCTTCTGCTACATTCTGTAGGTCTTGAGTCATATCTTTTTAGAAATACAAAACAGCTGGGTAGTCAGGCGCCCTTATAAAGAAGCAGACATAAAAACACACTTTCCCAAGCTGTCCACAGTCCCAGAATCTTTGTCTGTGGGACAGACATCCGAGAGTTTAGCAGGTTGAAGACCAACAAAGGGCTGTTGTTGAGGAAGTAATACTCTGATTTGAAGTCTCAGCCAAAACTACTCATTCATTTCCCTGAAGGTGGAAAATCCAGTCTACTGCCTTGGGAACACAGATCACACTACTGGAGCTGTCCTATCCTTTCCTATTATCATGCTGTCCTTAAAGATCTTAACTAACTGAGAGACCACTGAGGGGAGGACTTGGGGGATGGGGTTAAGCAGCAAACGTATTGTAGTCTTTGTTGATGGGAAAAGATGGGATCAGAGGATTAGCTTTCCTGTATGTTACATCATTTGAAGGCTGTCTACACACTTGACGAAATGGGGGAGCTACCTCATTTTTTTATTGAGAGTGGGTGTAAGACTGACACCAACTACTTCATATTAATCTTAGATAAGGATTTCCTTCATCTTCTTTGGTGATACTGAATCTGGGTCCTCTTGGCTGGGGGTACCAGAAAACCTGAGAAAGGTAACTGGCTGGTAGGCATGCCAATAATAAGTCTGAGTACAGTATAAGAAAATGCCTGCAATATGGGTTGTACTTGAGCAAACTTGAAGACAGATGTATTAGCTCCAGAAAACTGGCATAGCAGCCATTAGCATCAAAGAGATGGAGACGACAGACTACCATGGTCTGACGCTAGGAACCCAAACAATGGTGAGCACAGTACTGAAGGGCTAGTGTCAAGAACACTGGTGCCAGAATGGAATAAACTAGCACCTGTATGAAACATGACACAAAGTACAACATCAGAAATAGAGCATTCTTTAAGTGAGTAGTGCTCAAGTTATGTCATGGAAACCTGACACACTTGGAGTCTTGGAGGCAGATATATATTACAGTCGGCAGGTGTGAGGATTGTCCCCCACGTGGATGGTGCAAGGGCTTTGTCCTCCTGCAAAAAAAAAAAAAAAAAACCGTATCCAAAGTTCACTGAAAATGGTTTTGGTGGACTGGATTTACAAGCTAGCCCTTGGTAAAAGAGTTAACAATGTACTGACAAGAATCCCAACATGAAAAATAAGTTAGAATAAAGGGAAATTATGCAAAAGAGTCCACTGTCAAATGAAAAGGAGCTGAGGCTGGCAGAACAGTTGCTGGGGCCAGCAATAGAACCATCAGCCCTGGAGAGGAAAAAAAACTAGATCCCTAGTGTTCAGAATCTGAGAGGAGATCGATAGTGCTTCTGGATCATAAGGCATCAAAGCAATGAATAACTTTAGCTAATTTGTCATAAAAAATAGCTGGTTGTGTTTGTAACAGCTTAAATGAACAGAAAAGTCTCAGATCTTAAAAAAAATAGATGAGGCTTGGTGACGAGCGCTGGACTCCACTACCAAAACAATTAAATTTTATGGAACTCCTAGCTGCTGGGCCTTTATGTTCAATTACCAACAGGGAGCCAACTGCTCCAGGAGTAGGTCATAGCAGTTGTGGTACTAGTAGTACAAGTAGTAGTTCTAATAGTAGTAGTAGTAGTAGCCTGGCACTTGCTCATTAAAGCAATAAGTCAGCACTAAAAAATTAAAAGCACTACACCCTCACAAACTCCCCTTGAGTACTTTGTTCCCCATTGGCTCTTTTTTTCAATAATAAAGGAATTCCCAATACTATTCTAGCATGTCCAAAGGTCAGTTGTCAATCTCCTCTCCGGTCCAGCTGGTGAATCTGGGAATCTTGAGGCAATGTTACAACTGCCTCATGTACACAGACAACCCTCTCCTCCTCCCAACAAATTCCAACACATGTGAGAGATGCAACCATATAGCCGAACTGGAGGCTAAGCTTTCTCAACTCAGTACTGGCGTAACCAGTCAGGAGGAGATGGAAACCACACTCACTACAATTCCAGTCTTGCATAGACCTACCACAACAACAAACCAAACACATAATCACACAAAAACATACTCGGAGGCTCTAAATAAAAATCTGCCTAAGCAACAGAGACCTCCAAAGCAGACACCCAAGCAACCGCTACCCCAAAAACAAAACACGTGCAACACATAGCTCACAAAGCCAGTGTGCCGAACAGTCACAGCCCTTAAGGCTAAAAAACACACCTGATACACTTGTAATAGGTGACTCTATAAATCAGGCACACTGACGTCCCGCTCACCAGGCTGAACAAGGAGAAGGTCACGGTGAGCTGCCTGTCGGGCGCTAGTATCCGCCACATAACACAAGCACTCAGGTCACTCCAATGCAAGTACAAATATGACTCAGTCATTGTCCATGCTGGTGTGAATGACCTGAGACGTACCTCCCTGGACTACATGAAAAGAGACATAGAGGAGCTCTCTGAGCATGTAGCCCAGGCTGGTATGACCCTGACCTTGAGTAGCATCTTACCCTCACCAAGAATGATGCCACAATATGAAGACAAGATGATCAATTTCAACAATTGGCTTAAGTGTTGGTGTCATTCAAAGGGGATCCAATGCCTGTCTGCCTGGGATGACATGCTGGGCGACGACAAGCCACGAGCGCTTAGGACGGCTTGCACCTGTCACCCCTGGGCTTTCAGATACTGGCAAAGGCTCTTGCCACCCCCATAGTGCCTTTTTTAGGCAAGGCTTAAAAGACAAACCCACCTCCATAGGTATCACAATGGATAAGAAACTGAGAGTAATGCTACTCAACGCCAGAAGTCTAAACCTCAAGATGCACACACTCAAAACTCTCCTTAGCATGGAGAACATCGATATCTGTGCAGTAACAGAAACCTGGTTCAAGACTCCCGAGAGCACCCCAGCACTACCAGGTTATACCTCATACCATGCTTTTCGGCCCAAAAACTTGGACCGAACCACAAAAGGAGGGGGAGTATCAATATTCACAAAGATACCCACACCTCCAGGTTGGTGGCACAGCACGAAGCATCAGAGACTATCCGTGTGCAACTAACAGTGGGTAAAACTGCCTTCCAGTTTATAGCCTGCTACAGACCACCATCCCAAACCCAGGAACTCCACTCGGCCTTCCTGAGAACACTGGAAAATATGAAGGTCTCTCCAAACACCATTATATTGGACGACTTCAACTACCCTAACATAGACTGGGAGCATTACTCTAGCTCTAACACCCTAGCCCAAAGGTTTTTCGGCCCCAAAACTTGGACCGAACCACAAAAGGAGGGGGAGTATCAATATTCATCAAAGATACCCTCACCTCCAGGTTGGTGGCACAGCACGAAGCATCAGAGACTATCCATGTGCAACTAACAGTGGGTAAAACTGCCTTCCAGTTTATAGCCTGCTACAGACCACCCTCCCAAACCCAGGAACCCCACTCGGCCTTCCTGAGAACACTGGAAAATATGAAGGTCTCTCCAAACACCATTATATTGGGCGACTTCAACTACCCTAACATAGACTGGGAGCATTACTCTAGCTCCAACACCCTAGCCCAAAGGTTCCTAAAATTTATAAACTCAAATGCTATGGAACAACTTGTTGCCACTCCCACAAGAGGGGAAAACATACTGGACCTGATCATCACCAACATGGGGACACTCTGCTCCAGACCAGAAGTGTATCCCTCACTGGTAAGATCAGACCATAAACTAGTCTCACTAGATATTCACATCCCGACTCCAGCCCCTGCCCAGGAAACCACAGTGAAAAACTTCTCTAAAGCAAATTTCACACTCCTCAAAACCGAGGTGAAATCCTTCAAAGCCCCCGGGCTTGTGGAAAATACGGCCCAGACCACAGAATCCTTTATAAACGCATTCTATGAACAACTTCAGGAATGCATGGATCATGCAATCCCAAATAAAACCAAGACCCAATCCTCCAAAGTTAGGCGTCCTGTCTGGTGGACCACAGCCATAAACAAACTATACAATAGAAGGAGGAAGCTACTACATGATAGAGCACAATCCCAAAGGCATCTCTGATCAGTATTAGCAAAAAGGCACTCATAAAATCGTCTAAGGCCAGCATAGAGAGAAAAATTGCACAGGACACTAAGGATAATCACAAGGCTTTCTTTAGTTATGTTAGGAACCTGGGTGGGAATTCCCAGATATGCTCAGAATTAGTCCAAAATGACAAAAAATACACCGAACCCACAGACATTGCCAACATC